>NC_059457.1:56514385-56516885 GCF_905237065.1 Salmo salar
TCATTTCTCTCTGATGTTGTATAGTCATGTCATTTCTCTCTGATGTTGTATAGTCATGTCATTTCTCTCTACCGTTGTATAGTCATGTCATTTCTCTCTGATGTTGTTTAGTCATGTCATTTCTCTCTGATGTTGTATAGTCATGTCATTTCTCTCTGATGTTGTATAGTCATGTCATTTCTCTCTGATGTTGTATAGTCATGTCATTTCTCTCTGATGTTGTATAGTCATGTCATTTCTCTCTGATGTTGTATAGTCATGTCATTTCTCTCTGATGTTGTTTAGTCATGTCATTTCTCTCTGATGTTGTATAGTCATGTCATTTCTCTCTGATGTTGTATAGTCATGTCATTTCTCTCTGATGTTGTATAGTCATGTCATTTCTCTCTGATGTTGTATAGTCATGTCATTTCTCTCTGATGTTGTATAGTCATGTCATTTCTCTCTACCGTTGTATAGTCATGTCATTTCTCTCTGATGTTGTATAGTCATGTCATTTCTCTCTGATGTTGTATAGTCATGTCATTTCTCTCTGATGTTGTATAGTCATGTCATTTCTCTCTGATGTTGTATAGTCATGTCATTTCTCTCTGATGTTGTATAGTCATGTCATTTCTCTCTACCGTTGTATAGTCATGTCATTTCTCTCTGATGTTGTATAGTCATGTCATTTCTCTCTGATGTTGTATAGTCATGTCATTTCTCTCTGATGTTGTATAGTCATGTCATTTCTCTCTGATGTTGTATAGTCATGTCATTTCTCTCTGATGTTGTATAGTCATGTCATTTCTCTCTACCGTTGTATAGTCATGTCATTTCTCTCTGATGTTGTATAGTCATGTCATTTCTCTCTGATGTTGTATAGTCATGTCATTTCTCTCTGATGTTGTATAGTCATGTCATTTCTCTCTGATGTTGTATAGTCATGTCATTTCTCTCTACCGTTGTATAGTCATGTCATTTCTCTCTGATGTTGTATAGTCATGTCATTTCTCTCTGATGTTGTATAGTCATGTCATTTCTCTCTGATGTTGTATAGTCATGTCATTTCTCTCTACCATTGTATAGTCATGTCATTTCTCTCTGATGTTGTATAGTCATGTCATTTCTCTCTGATGTTGTATAGTCATGTCATTTCTCTCTACCGTTGTATAGTCATGTCATTTCTCTCTGATGTTGTATAGTCATGTCATTTCTCTCTGATGTTGTATAGTCATGTCATTTCTCTCTACCGTTGTATAGTCATGTCATTTCTCTCTGATGTTGTTTAGTCATGTCATTTCTCTCTGATGTTGTATAGTCATGTCATTTCTCTCTGATGTTGTATAGTCATGTCATTTCTCTCTGATGTTGTATAGTCATGTCATTTCTCTCTGATGTTGTATAGTCATGTCATTTCTCTCTGATGATGTATAGTCATGTCATTTCTCTCTGATGTTGTATAGTCATGTCATTTCTCTCTACCGTTGTATAGTCATGTCATTTCTCTCTGATGTTGTATAGTCATGTCATTTCTCTCTGATGTTGTATAGTCATGTCATTTCTCTCTGATGTTGTATAGTCATGTCATTTCTCTCTGATGTTGTATAGTCATGTCATTTCTCTCTGATGTTGTATAGTCATGTCATTTCTCTCTACCGTTGTATAGTCATGTCATTTCTCTCTGATGTTGTATAGTCATGTCATTTCTCTCTGATGTTGTATAGTCATGTCATTTCTCTCTGATGTTGTATAGTCATGTCATTTCTCTCTGATGTTGTATAGTCATGTCATTTCTCTCTACCGTTGTATAGTCATGTCATTTCTCTCTGATGTTGTATAGTCATGTCATTTCTCTCTGATGTTGTATAGTCATGTCATTTCTCTCTGATGTTGTATAGTCATGTCATTTCTCTCTGATGTTGTATAGTCATGTCATTTCTCTCTGATGTTGTATAGTCATGTCATTTCTCTCTGATGTTGTATAGTCATGTCATTTCTCTCTGATGTTGTTTAGTCATGTCATTTCGGTGAGCTACCCCTTTAAGACATAAAACGTTTTAAGGCTTACATGTTTTTTAATAAGTAAAATCTGGCACATCAAACATATTTTTTAATATCTGAAAAGTGGAAAGCTCCATCCGCACCAGCTGCCACCCAATGTCTGTGTAGCCGAGCGGCAACATCCATCCTTTAAGGCCAGTTGGTACAATCCACAGCAACATGTTAGCAGGGGTTTTGGCCAGCAGAATGAAAACAATCCCACCAAACCTCCACATCCTCCAAATAAATCAAAACCCCCTCTATTTATTATATTTTTATATATATATATATATATATATATATATATATATATATGGATGTTTTCCAACTCTGACCAATTCTACTGACTCAAGGACTTTTTTTTATTTTAAATAACACATCAATTTGCATGGGATTTATGGAGGGGGTCGGATTTACCGATGAACATTTTTTGGGAGGGATTCCAAAATAATTATGAATATATATATATATATATATT